>NC_066572.1:5262909-5297909 GCF_024679095.1 Eriocheir sinensis
TGCGGTGCTGTCTGCCGTGTGGCAGTTCGGTGCCATTTTGCCTGACTGAAAAAGGGGGTCGGTTGACCCTATCCGGAAAGGGAAAGGGAACCGACCGGTCTGCAACAATTATCGTTGTATTACACTGTTCAGTGTGCCGGGCAAGGTGTTCGCTCATCTGCTGCCGATGCAAATTCGACCTCATCTGCTGAAGTTTCAGAGACCTGAGCAATCTGGGTTCACGAACGGTAAGGTAACAATAGCACTTCGCGTCATCGTGGAACATCGACGTGTTTCGACAGGGGTTGCTCGCAACCTATGTCGATCTCAAGAAGGCATTCGACTCTCTGCACCGTGAGGCATTCTAGGACAACTTGTGGATCTGTGAGATTCCTGCTAGGATTATTGACCTGATGACTAGCCTTTACTCTGTTATTGAGAATGCTGGGACGTGCGGGGGATGCGTTTCCAGCTTCTACCTCGAATGAGGCAGGAGTTTGTCCTTGCTCCACCACTTTTCATCATTATCATGGACTGGGTATATTCGGCAAAGTTGTTGATCAAAGTCATTGCAGATAATCTGTCGGCAGTATCAAGGTCACAGATATTGTGTTTGTTGATGATGTTGTACTTCGCGGAATCGCTGAAGGTCATGGTGATGGTTCTTGATGTGCTGCATGAGGAGTCGAAGCCATTGGAACTGAAGGTCTCCCTCGCCAAAACCAAGGTCCAGTCGTTTGGAGGCTTGATGGACAACACAGTTCAGTTTGTTCATGCATGTGGCGAGGATATTTATGTCACAAAGTATATGGCGCTGACGATATCTCTGCTGGAGGACAAAGTTTACAATCTTTATGTCTCTTGTGTTCCTTGTCTCCTGTATGTCTGTGAGATGTGGACATTGAATAATGACTTGGAGAGACGTGTCGATGCCTTTGGTACTAAGTGCCTTCGCAGGGTCACGGGGTATCGCTGGGATTATTGCGTGTCAAACCAGCGACTTGGTCGTGAAGCTGAATCGAGGCCTGTTACCAGCTCAGTCCGTGAACGTCAAGTCCGGCAATATGGGCAAGTGGCACGCCTCTCAGACGTTAAGTCTTTTAACGTGTGTGTGTGTGTGTGTGTGTGTGTGTGTGTGTGTGTGTGTGTGTAATTCACCACGGCCTGATCATGAGTTGGACTCGCTTTCGCCAGCAGGTACCCTCCCGACACGAGCAAGTGCATGCTCATTATCGTCTATCTCTGGGTACTGCCAGGACCTCACACACCACACCCCCCATCCCCCTTGCTCAAGGGGGGACAATAACCACACCTAGTCAACGGAAAGAATCCGGCCTGAGCCTGTTTGGCCGTGAAGCCTTGCAGCGCGGCGCTCTAGCCGATTGAGCTACCGGAGTGTGTGTGTGTGTGTGTGTGTGTGTGTGTGTGTGTGTGTGTGTGTGTGTGTGTGTGTGTGTGTGTGTGTGTGTGTGAGCAAGCTCGTCCCAGGTGTGAGCACCTTGAGATTTTACTCCTAGGTTTTTCGCCTTTGGCAGTGTCAGACCATTAACCCGGGGAGGTGGACACAACCCCCTGCTAACACCCAGTACTCCTGGGTTCCTCGCCTTTGACAGTGCCAGACCATCACCCATGGAGGTGCACACAACGCCCAGCTCACATCCGGTACCTATGAACAGTGGAGTGTAAGAGACACGGCCCATTCCCCTCTACTCCGTCCAGGAATCAATCCGGAATCTCTCGGTTGAGCCGAGTGTGCCAACCACTACACTACGGAACGACAAACAATGACACACGTGTAAACAAATGAATTAAGATTGCACCATTATAATTTTCATCATCACTACTGTACGGAAATAGAATAACCTCCAGACTCAGTGTTCCTAAGTAACACGATCTATTGATAAAACAAGTAACAACCGCCACCCCCTCCACCTTTTCATTCACGAAGGGAAATGCAACGTCTCGGTGGCGTTTGTTATCAATAAACTTAAGTTTAGGGATAGACCACTAAGTCTTGACCATTGAGGCTGTGTGATCTGAGCCCTCTCTCTCTCTCTCTCTCTCTCTCTCTCTCTCTCTCTCTCTCTCTCTCTCTCTCTCTCTCTCTCTCACCTGTCATCATTGCTGTAGGTGTGAAGTCCCCAGGTGAGCAGTTTAATCTCGTCTCTCCCATTTTCTCTCCTCACCCACGAAACCTGAAACATTGTTATCATTATTATTATTATTATTATTATTATTATTATTATTATTATTGTTGGTGGTGGTGGTAGTAACAGTAGTAGTAGTAGTAGTAGTAGTAGCAATGAGTGTAAAGAGGGGACACGCTCGCTCCTATGGGGAATCTGTAACCTGAAACTGTGCCGCTGCCTAACGGCACACGTGATCGCGGGTGTGACTTGTGATGGCAGTTGTAAGCGCTGGCACCCAAGACATCAATGTTTAGGCGAAAGTTAGCAATCATGTGTGTAGTGATAGTATGTATGGCTTCTTCATTACTATTTATATAAAGAAAAGTTTACTAATATTCTAAAGGAAATACAGTAAACCCTCGATATAACGGACCCGCTTATAACGGATTTCGGATAAAACGGACAAAGTACGAGGGTCAGAAATCCACGCCAACCGACCGAGAATGATTTTTGAAGCGACAGCGCCCGGTATTTTTTTTTATTTGTTTTTTGTTTTTTTTTACGTTTTGCCTAAGGTGCCGGTTGACTTTCTTCGTAGGTCCTGTTGGTCGGCCCCACCCCGTTGTGGCGCAGGAAAGTGTTTATAGTAGCACCATTTTGCATTCGCTCATGTTGCCTCTTGCAGCTCATCTATAATTATAGAATCTAGAGTCTGGGTTGATAGGTGGTCTTCTGGATAGCATGCCGGTAGTCTTAGGCCACTCGGAGGTGCCAAAACCCCAGCTTGTGGCACCAGGCGGGGCGCGAACCCGCGTCGTCCTGGAAGCGGCGCCGTCACGCTATCCACCCAACCACCGCTTCCCCTGCAAACGCATCTGCTAGCCATGTCGCCCTCCTCCCTTTATTTAATGTCCCATCCTTCGGTTACAGTAGTTCACACCATTTTTGTCAATTTGGGCAAGAACGTACCAGCTTTGGTACTTCTTGTCTCAAGGTATGTTTCTTTTAGCTCTCCTGATGAAGTATTTTCCTCCTTGTGGTTCCCATTCAAATGAAGAATGTATTTACACCACAGGACAATATTACAGGTATCAATCCAGGATGTATATGTAATGGAAAATAGCAAAGTGCTTGTGGGAGTCTCTGAAGTGTTTAGAGTACCGCATTGCGATATCTACGGAAACTGGGGAGAATAGCAGTGCTCCGTGTCTCTGGTTGCCATGGTGATGGACGGCCACCCGCACAACTGTACGGCAAGTTTTAACATTGTGCCTCTTTCACATGCCTACTACAATTTACACACACACACACACACACACACACACACACACACACACACACACACACAGTTATCTAGTTAGTTTATTGACAAACTTACAAAAATATTAAAATACATAAACAAGGTACATCAAATTATAAAAGTTTGTCCATTCTCAGTTTGTAAATTTCATGGTTGTCTGTCTATCCACCACCATTTTATCCATTAAAATAATCACTCAAACACTAAAGGGACGGGTTAAGCTCATTCACATAAGTTGACAATTTGGTGGCATTAGTACATTTATGTCTAATATCATTCGACATTCTGCTTAGAGGGTTATCATTCCAGTTATAATGTAGACAACCTGTAATAAATCTAAAGGCAGGAGTATCCTTTACGCCACATAATACATACACGTAATGAAATGGCTGGTGGAGGTCAACTACTTCAGATTTCGACTTTAAGAAATCATACCGTCCTTTGGCAATAACGTCCCTTAAGGGTGGTATTCCTGCTTCTACCATGCAGAGAGCAATACTCGTATTTCGTCTCACCCCTAGTAAACATTTATCAAGCTGGTTATATTGCTCTTCAATGGGTTTGAGATTGTTAGAAAACCACGACTCAGCACTGTACAATAATGACGAACAAACAGCAGCGTCAAACACCATTTTTTTTATACTTAAATGGCATGTTACTATTGGATGCACAAAAAACAGCAAATTTGTTAACTGTGGCTTGATTTTTCACCTCGTGTAGTGGTACTACATCCATTACATTAACCATGTCGGTAACCCACGCTCCCAGATACAAGTATATAGAGCTGTAAAGTATAACATGTGACCCAATTGTCAATGGGGTTTTATCACGTTCTACACCAATTACAACAAAAAATTTGGACTTTTTCACATTTATCTCCATTTCATAGTCGTGACAATAATCCAACACAACAAACAATTTCTCCAGACACTTTTCTCTAGACGTAGCGAGAACAACCGTATCATCCATTAAAAGTAATACATGAACTATTCCTAAAAAAAACATCCTCTTCCACCGCACCCTTGATCATCTGAACCATTCGATCGATGTAAATGATAAACAGAAGACAACTAGTTGGTGCCCCTTGACGGACACCCACAGACGAAGCAATCACTGCAACCTTAAAAACACTCTTGGTACATTCGTTCATCGCTTTTATAGCTGCCAACATTGTTTTACCTCACCCATATGACTGAAGAACCTCAAGTAGCTTATTCCTTGGTACCCGGTCATACGCTTTACTTAAATCTATAAATAATACATACAGTTTTTTCCTTTCTTTGCAAAATCACACAACATCCTTAAGGCAAATACATGTTCTAAGCAACTGCGCCCTTTCTGGGCTCCAGCCTGACACTGATCCAAATAATAACATAACTTTATTCTATTTAATATAAGCATATAATAAATTCTGGCATTGAGTCCATAATACTAATTCCCCGATAATTGTCACAAACCGACCGGAGACCAAACTTAAATAAGACAAAGAATCTATTATAACACCATGAAACAGGGTACCAAGCGTAAAGGAAAACTACATTAAATATTGTCAAGAAGAAAGAAATCCACTCTGAAGGTAACATACCAATAACTCCAGGACACAAACCACTATAACTCTTATTTTTGTTCATACTCTTTATAACGAACTGTAACTCATCATTAGTAAAAGGGTCATATAAAACAGGCACATGTGGTGACTCAGATACATCTATTTCCTCCTCAGCATTTTGGTCACAAGGATTCAGTAACGCTTCGAGGTGTGTCTTGAACTGACTCTCACTTGGCTGTGGTTCATTACTTTCATCTAAACCACCTTTCCAATTCACCGATTTCCAAATAAGTTTCGAATCGTTTGCCTGTAATAGCCGTTCCCACCTTGCCTGGTTCACATCCCACCCCACTTGGTTCACCGTTGTTCACAACACACTGTTTCGCTTTTTCCATTACACCACCACACGCCTCCTCCAATTTTCTGTCTAATACACCAAACACACTCGTTATCCTCACTCGTTAAAGAGACAGGTGTATTTTCTGATGAGACATGCGTATATTCTAAAACTGAAGGAGGTGCTATATTTTGTAATGTCTCGGTGAATCGAACTTGGTCGATATCTTTATACTTGATACACCGGGATAACTGACTTACTTGGCACGATTTATGGTAGGGCTGGCCCAGCATTGTTGACCTTTGCACCAACTGGTTGACATTGAGTTCACTCCTTGTAATTCTAAAGATATACAAATGGGTGCATGGTCAGACCCGATTACATCTTGGCGCACACTTAGGTCTCTAATCAAGTTCAAAGACTCTTGTTTCGATACACAAATATCTAACTCGGAAAGCCACTCGTTTCTCCTCTTAAATGTCAGATTACCACCGAACTCTTTTGCGCGGTGAACTAGGTGATTAACAATCCCCAATCCGTTGTTATAACACAGGTTTACCAGTGACCTACCGTGACTGTTTATAGTGTTATTCATGACACCTCGGTACACCAGTGTGTTACCCTCTTTGTCTGTAAGACACGGGGTTCCCACCCTTGCATTAAAATCACCTAAGGCAACCACGTGACCGGTGTGCCTCGTGTGAGCTGCAAAGGCCCCCATATCAACTGCCTGGAAATACGGAGAATCCTCAGGTGGGATATAAACACCTCCAAGTTTCAAGCTATTAAGGAAAGACAATACTACCCATATTTGTCCTTCATTATCCGTAATAACATTTTCCACAAATCTACTCAATCTATTTGTAATCAACATCACAACTCGACCTCTTCAATATCCAGCCTTCGACACATTACAATACACAGAGAAACCAGGAACACTAAGGTTAAAATACTTTTTAGTTTCCAATAGCCACACTATCAAAATTAAGAATAAACTTCAGTGCATCTGGATCACTTAGCTTGTCTTTTAATCCACAAATGTTCCAAGCACACAGATTTAGGCATTCGACCGTAGATACCGGATTACCAAAAAAAAATTCGGCATAAAACGATCGATTATTACATCATCCCTGGTCAACACCCGCCTTTTTCAGTCGTAGGATGTAACACTACCGACATTTTCTGCTTTATCTTTTACTTCCTTTTCACGTTTCCTTAGTCGGTCATTTTCCTTACGAACCGCCGGGTGAGTGTCCTTTTTAATATAAATTTCAACACCTTTCAAGTCCTTTGCTCTTTGTAGAATAGTATTTCTGTCTTGTTGACTTCTCACTGTTACATGTAAGGGTCTCCTCTGGCGATTGTCAGGTTTCCCTGGTTCTCCAAAGGGGGGTAGGGTAATGATGGGGAGGAAAAAACCGTTTCTGAAAAGTAAAATATTTTAGAAATAATAAAAATGTAATGAGTATAGATAAATTAAAGTTTAACAATTTTAATACAAAAGTGCAGTTTTTTTAACAAAACTGCATACCCAATTTTGCCCTTGAATAAATTTTTCCCCTTTAAAACCTTCATAAAATATCGTATTCTGTGGAATCTAAAGCATTGCGAAAGAAATATGTAAGAAATTGTAAGAAATTTCGACAATTTTTCCTTTTTTTTAATTTTTCCACCTGTAACCCCTTTAATAAACCCCTGTATAAAAACTTCAGGGAAATATCATCAGGAAATGATGTAAATGTTTTAAATGTTTGTTACAAAGAATAAAAAAAAGAAAAATTCAGGCGTCGTGTCGTGTTGTCTCGGTGACAGACACAGCTTTTTCAGAACTAACAACACTACTAACCAGTACTGAGAGCACCTTCGTGTTATGACTGAAACAATCCAGTAGTACTTTCCCAGACCTTGATAAGCGAGCAAGAGAGCTTGGGTAACTAAACACATAGCAATTTCTTTTCTAAGCAAAGAGAGAATTTACCCTGGAAGTAGATTATCAAAAAATGAAGAAAGAGTTTTCTGAAGCAAAAACAGGAAGGAGAATATCCCATTCTCTCACAGAGAGCCTAAATGTGCTCATCCCCTTCCACCTTTTACTTGCTGTGTGAGGTAGGTCAGCTTTTAGTTTTTTTAAAACCAAAAGCTAGGAACCAGCTGAAAGACACAACACAGATGCTGATATGTGATGCACTCCTCTCTACAGACCCTTGCATTGGAAAAACAATCCATGTCCCATTATAAACACAACAATAATGTTTTTATTTTCTCAGTTGAAATCACCAAAAAAAGGTTTCAGCTATAAATTTAAAAAAAAAAAGTAAAATTTTTTTTTTTTATCAAAATGAAATTAAATTTCTTATTCTGTATTAAATACTATTTTTTAAATAAAAAAATGCAATAAAAAAATAAATGAGTTATAAATAATATTTTTTCCTTTCCTTCTTTCATATAAATAAAATAAATGTAAACAGGAATGGGCTGGGGCTAGGTAACTTCTTACCTCTGCGCTGTCAGGGGTAACAATGTCAGAAAGTTTGAGAACCACTGCCCTAGACCCTTCATTTCAAAAGTTACTGGATCAATTTCAGCAGAGCACCCAGTAGCCGCGAGGACACTCTTGACTTTTTCAAAGTCATTTCGGCCAGTGCCATCCTCTTCTTCAGAAAGACCGGTTATAACAAGGTTACACTGCCGAGCCGTGTTATCGAGTCTCCAGGAAGAGCTGTTGTTGATGGATAATCTAGAAAGCGTCACTTAGTCTATCCGACAGAACTTTGACTTCTTTCTTCACTTCCTTTATATCAGCTAGTTCTTTCTTTATGCCTTGGAGTTCTTTCAATAAATCTTCATTACTTGTTGGTCCGTCCTTCTTGGCATCAGCCAGGACCGACGCTAACGCCAACTTTAACTGGGCATTAGTCAATTTGTTGATCTCCGTTACTGACAGTCCCCAGACAACCTCGGCTGAGGAATAGTTCAGTGCCATGATTTTCTTAATAGCCGTAAGTGGGTGGTGGAAGGGAGACAGCCGAAGGCGCTGACTGGGAAGCGAGCAGGAGCGGGGCGGACACGTCCTACCTCGACCAGATCTCGGCACACCACCACACACACACACAAACAAACAAACATACACACACACACCATCACCAAAATTTAAAGCACTCTGATGAAAAGGAAGACATGACGAATGTAATGCGGGGAAATTCAATTGTAACCGTAAAAGTGAAATATTAATGAAATGTTGCTTCTCCGAGGTAACATGATATTACCGATGGAGTAGTGGAATACGCAGAGATCAAAATTAGCGTCATAAACATTACTCAGTGGTGCACATACACGGCAAAGAAAGTTATGTCTGGAAGTATTAGGATTCCAACTTCAGTATATGAAGGACAGGGACATGGACAATCTACATGAAGGACAGAAGCAAAATAAACTGGCAGAGATAAAAGTTTTCAGATTGACGTGGGAAAGACAGTGATTCATTACGTGTTGTGGAGGATTTTTCACTTCTCGAACCACTTGAGAAATGGATATTTTTGTGATAATAAATATTTTCCCTAATGTTCAACCCAAAAGTCGAACCTGGACCCTCAAGACGAGAGTCGGAAGCTCTAGCGCGGAACTACAAAAACTTCAAAATCCCGGACATCTCATAATTTGTGAATACCTAAAACAGCTGGCGGCATCATAGTGGTACTGATGTTTGGGGAGGCGCTGGCTGAGCGGGCAACATGCGGAGGCGTATTCTGGACGACCTGGGTTAAGTTCCGCCCGCCGTTATAAGCTGACAATTTTCAGTTATCGCCGAGTGGCCTACGTCCTGAATACCACCTTTCAACCCAATTCTACATCAGCTCTTCAAAGAGGATCAAAGATGAGCTCTGAGGGGCAGCATGGGCCGAGCAAGATGGCGCCACAATAAATCAATTGCTTGCGCCATAACGTGTTGGGGCCGACCAACAGGCCCCAAAAAGCCTACGGGTTTCGTAAGCTATAGTCAGACTCAGCTATGGAGTCAGGTAAGGCGGGGCCGCTCGGAGCCACAGCGCTGCCGTATCTAGCTTTATGGGCAAGGACGGCCGCTGAAGTAGCTATCATCGAGCATTTATTTATCCCCTATTCTTCGATAACATTCAGGTGTCACCCTCTTCTACAATAAACATAGTTGGTCTATCCTCTACTCAAAATCTTAACTGAAAACCTCACATCTCATCCGTTACCACGCCTCCCTGTGCATGAACGGACTTGGCCTCTGTGTACAGTTAGTCCCATATTCTCAGACGCTTTTGATTCTCACAATAAATATTCCCAAAGGCAACAAAAGAGATTGGTGGGGTTCTCGTAATTACGTAAGTGTTTTTTGTTTTTTATTACATTCGCAGTGCAAAGCCTCGTCAAGCAATCACCAAGGTCTTATAACTACCCATGGAAACACCCACAACTTATACGACTTATCAAATGTGGGTGTGTAAGGTCGGTATTCTCAGACGCTTCCGCCTTCCACATTTTTCAAAGGCCAAAAAGAAGATCAATCGGGTTCTACTGCGTGCAGAAGGGTCAAACCACCAACAGGGTCCTAAAACTACCAATGGAGAGGCTCAAACTCCTACGAAAGCCTTGTCATATATGAGATTGGGTGCCGAAATGGTTAAGAGTACGACCCTGAGCCATGAAGTGTTTGGGAATATGGGCCTTAGGTTAAGAATGGTCTTGGTCTTACCGTCTTGTCGTCGAGTCTGCTAACCCGGCAGGTGAGGTAAGCCGTGGCGCCGAGCTGGGCCGTCACTGTGGAGGCGTTTTGGTGGGGCTCGTGGAAGTACGGGGTAGCGGCGTGTCCCTCTCCCTTCTTGTGGCGGACGTGCTTGTGGCTGTACAAACGAGAGCTGCAAGATTAAATTGAGGAAGACTAGATGCATGAGTGGAGGTGTGGCTGTACACACGATGGGGCACATGATTAAACTGAGGTAGACTTTGTTTTACAGTAAAGTAGGTAGATCAAAGGGAATATATATATATATATATATATATATATATATATATATATATATATATATATATATATATATATATATATATATATATATATATATATATATATATATATATATATATATATATATATATATATATATATATATATATATATATATATCCAATCTCTAAAACTCCCAGCACTGTATCCTCCCCTGTTTTCTATACATGTCCAAACCATCGGAGTCTTTCCCTTCTGAGCATTGTTTCCAGGTCCTCTACTCCACATCTATCACCTACATCTACACTGGACATATCACTTGCTCTCAATACCTCCATCAATTTTCTAGTTAGAGCCCATGTTTCTGCTCTATACAACATCACGAGTAGGCTAGCCACCTCCCTCCACTTGAACCACGCTGCCACCACCACGGCCGCTGAAGTAGCTATCATCGAACATTTATTTATCCCCTATTCTTCGATAACATTCAGGTGTCACCCTCTTCTACAATAAACATAGTTGGTCTGTCCTCTCCACTCCCGCCTCACAGTCCAGAAAATCTCTCAAATAACAGAAATGTTCTACCTCATCCAGTTTTCCTCCATTCACCTCTAGTTCGTCCCTCTCAGTTTCTTGTCCTTGCTGTCTCCGTACACAAGCTGGGCATGTAAAATTCTGCACTCCTCTTACAATTCTGAGGCCTGAGCATCAATGGTGGCACCACTGCCTGCAACATGTGCACAAGACTGAATTTACACCCACACCCTTCCCACAGCATCCACATGGATATTTTCCTGATTTAAGCTTTTCTCTTGCTTCTTTTCCAGTCACCATGTACTTTGTTTTTTCCATATTAATTTTCAGACCTCTCTCCTCCATTCCTTCCTTCCATTTATTAAACTTTTCTTTCACTTATTCTGCTGTCTCTGCATTTACTACCAAGTCATCTGCAGACAGCAGCTCCCATGGTGCCTCTCCTCTTGCTTCCTTTGTTGCCTCCTCCATTACTGTTATAAACAAGAGCGGGCTAAGGGCAGATCCCTGGTGAACCCCACTCCAATTTCGAACTCATCTGATGTTCCCACCACTGTTTTCATTTTCGATTTTGTACCTTCATATAGTCCCGTCACCGATTCAACCAATCTTTCTGGTACTCTTTGCCTTCTCAATGCCCATCTTATAATTTCCCTTGGTACTCTGTCAAATGGCTTCTCTAGATCTACAAAAACATGATACAATCTCCTCCTCTTCTCCATAAACCTTTCCTGAAGCCCTCTCATAGTATATATTGCTTCAGTTGTTAATCTCCCAGGGAAAAGGCCAAACTGACATTTATCGATTCTTAATATCCTTCTCAGCCTCTTCTCCAGGACTTTTTCATATACCTTCATGCCATGCTCCAGTAACCTTATCACACTAAATTTATTATATTTCAAAGCATTTCCTTTCTCTCTCTCTCTCTCTCTCTCTCTCTCTCTCTCTCTCTCTCTCTCTCTCTCTCTCTCTCTCTCTCTCTCTCTGTATCATTGTGTGGTCAAAAGAGAAGTCAATTTCGGATGACGATGTCTTGCTGCTCCCCTCATGAAAGAAGTCAAGTCATAGGCAGGATTAAATGGAGACGGAGGAAGGCTGTTCCGGAGTTTTCCAGCGAAAGGGATGAAAGAATTAAAATTCTGGGTAACTTCCATAAGGAATTTAGACAGTGTAAGGATGAGCTGATAACTTCCATAAGGAATTTAGACAGTGTAAGGATGAGCTGATAACTTCCATAAGGACTTAAGACAGTGTAAGGATGAGCTGATAACTTCCCTAAGGAATTTAGACAGTGTAAGGATGAGCTGATAACTTCCATAAGGAATTTAGACAGTGTAAGGATGAGCTGATAACTTCCATAAGGAATTTAGACAGTGTAAGGATGAGCTGATAACTTCCATAAGGAATTTAGACAGTGAAAGGATGAGCTGATAACTTCCATAAGGAATTTAGACAGTGAAAGGATGAGCTGATAAGGATAAGCTAGAGTAGAAGTCATGTGCGGCGGGGCCGCTGGAGGGATGGAGGCATACAGTCAGCATGTTCAAGAGAGTGGTCAGCATGATAATATCGGTAGAAGATAATGACCATTTTCCAAGGCGGTCGCCATGGCCAACATAGGGCAGATCTACATGGCTTATAGTCTTAAGAATGTTGCAAATGGTGTATACTAACAATGAACCAAGTTTCATGCCTCTGTCAAAGAGTGTACGATTTGGTCCAATACTGACACAGCCGCTGGAGTGCATATTACATAGCAAATTTATATTACAGAGATTATCACTACTACTACTATTACTATTGCTAATATTACCACCAATATTACTATTATTACTAATACTACTACAACTACCACTATTAAAACTACTACTACTACTACCACTACTATTAAAACTACTACTATTACTAGTACCATTACTACTAGAACTAATACTACTACAACCACTAGTACTACTTTTACTCACTCACCTGCCATCGAAAACAGAACTGTGTTGCCACAAAGGGGTAGCTGATGCCCTTCCGGCCTCACTTACATCCAGTTGTTGAAGCTGTTGATGTTGTTGTTGTTGTTGTTGCTGCTCTTGCAGAGTCGTCCCCGCCCCCGCCAGCCCTGTAAAAAAAGTGGCTGAGTGAGTAGTAGTAGTAGTCATAGTAGTAATAGTAGTAGTGGTGGTACTTGTAATAGTAGTAATATTAATTGTAGTAGTAGCAACTGTAGTGACAATAATAGTAATAGTAGTAGTAGTAGTAGTAGTAGCAGTAATAGTAGTAGTAGTAGTAGTAGTAGTAGTAGTAGTAGTAGTAGTAGTAGTAGTAGTTGTAGTATTAGCGATATGGTTGGATGCCACAGTCATTAGCGATCAGAGTTGGGGCTAATGACCTCCAAACTATGGAGCCCTCCATGATTGTGTGTCGGGAAAATAAACATGGGTGGAGGTATCATTTATGTAGTAGTTGTAGTAATAGTAATAGTAGTAGTAGTAGTAGAAATAGTAGTAGTAGTAGTAGTAGTAGTAGTAGGGGAGGCGGTGGCTTATTGGTTAGCGTGCATGTCCCGCGTGCGTCACTTTCTGGATGATGCGGGTTCGAATCCGCCGCTATCACCCGTAATTTTTCACTCACTGCCGAGTGGCCGAAGACTACCCACATGCTATCCTGAAGACCACCCATCAACCCGGATTCTAGAGGAACTGTCCAAGGGAAAGGAAGATGGAGCTACGATGGGTAGCATAAGCCAAAAATAGATGGCGCCACTATAAATACTTGCCTGCGCTATGACGGGCTTGGGCCGATCACCAGGCCCAACCAAGAAAGCACACCGGCGCTATAGGCCAGGACGTAAAAAAGTAGATTTGTGCCTATTAAAACACTTCGATCTCGGTCCTATGTCATCTAGCTTACCGAGACAAGAATACTGCCAATAGTCTCTGGTCTGTTAATCGACCTCGTCTTTGTTGGGAGGATTGTGTGAATATGCGTAACACTGCGAATGATGTGCACAGGGAGGCTCAACCTGCATATAATTCTCATTTGAGGGAGGTTCTTTCTGGTGCTACTCAACCCCATAGATGGCGGTCACCCCTTAAATGCTCACTCTTTGGTATTGAGTACCCTGTTCCTCCTTTATTGAACCCCGATGGCAGTGTTACATATTGTCCAATGCGACGAAAAATAGTTGAGTACTAAGGAGTTGAATGGACTTTGATTTTCGTATGTTTGTTTTCAAATTATTGTTACAAATTTATGCTAGTGTGATGCAAAATTGTCCCAGGAAGATTATGGTGGTCTTAGTTTTTCATAATAATGAATGGCGGTTTCAGGAAACGGGGTGAGAGTGAGGTGTGTGAAGTCGTCGGTTTTGGATGAACTGAGCAAAGCAACTGCCGCCGGCCAAGTCCAGAGGCGACACTTGCAGGGCCTCAGCGCGGTTTGGTATGTAACTCTGTGTTGAAAAGCTATAGATCAGGGGAGCCAAACTTGCTTAAGGTAACTCCGTGTTGAAAAGCTATAGATCAGGGGAGCCAAACTTGCTTAAGGTAACTCTGTGTTAAAAGTTATAGATCAGGGGAGCCAAACTTGTTTAATGTAACTCAGTGTTGAAAAGCTATAGATCAGGGGAGCCAAATTTGCTTAAGGTAACTCTGTGTTAAAGGCTATAGATCAGGGGAGCCAAACTTGCTTAATGTAACTCCGTGTTGAAAAGCTAAAGATCAGGGGAGCCAAACTTGCTTAATGTAACTCCGTGTTGAAAAGCTAAAGATCAGGGGAGCCAAACTTGCTTAATGTAACTCCGTGTTGAAAAGCTAAAGATCAGGGGAGCCAAACTTGCTTAATGTAACTCCGTGTTGAAAAGCTAAAGATCAGGGGAGCCAAACTTGCTTAATGTAACTCCGTGTTGAAAAGCTAAAGATCAGGGGAGCCAAACTTGCTTAATGTAACTCCGTGTTGAAAAGCTAAAGATCAGGGGAGCCAAACTTGCTTAATGTAACTCCGTGTTGAAAAGCTATAGATCAGGGGAGCCAAACTTGCTTAATGTAACTCCGTGTTGAAAAGCTATAGATCAGGGGAGCCAAATTTGCTTAATGTAACTCCGTGTTGAAAAGCTATAGATCAGGGGAGCCAAACTTGCTTAATGTAAGAATCACAAATGATAAAGATCAGATGTTTGAGAGCTGCAGGATAGAATAAAATTTACACATACGTTTTTAATGTTATAACACAATTTGTTACAAAAATATTATATATATTTTAAGAAATGCATATAACTGCAATAATATTTAGTCATGCATGTTGCATGCAGTTTTTAAACTGTTAATTTGTATTAGTTTCCGTAATCACAAAGACACAAATATGAAGAAAAAATAAATAAACCAAGAAAATTTGAGATATTTATAATTAATCTAATTTTAATCATATATTCTTGACAAAAATACAATGCTACAAATATCAGGCTATTGAAGACGCTATTAACTGCTAGTAGTGGTCTTGCGTGCCTCCATCTTGGCTGTAAGTCGTTTAAATCTGGCTGATATGTTGTCAGAGCTGTACGAATTAGCTCCGTCAGGTGTTGGTTTGCAAGGACTGCACGATGCTTCGATTTCACAAACTTCATTACAGAGTGCCGTGATTCACAACAGCCAGTAGGTTGTGCTGAAAATTGAGATGAGTCGCACACTAGTTTTCTTCGTGTCAGGATATTTTATTTCTGGGTGGGAGTGAAGTGTGTGAAGTGACTGAAGTCATCAGTTTTGGATGAACTGGACACACCCACAGCCGCAACGGCAGGCTGCGAGCATTAGGGATGGGCAAGTACCGTTAATTTGAGTACCGGTAGTACTGATACCGAAAACTTAGATACCGTTAGTACCGGTACCGATACCGGTACCCAAAGGAGTATTTTTTTTTATCTTATGACTTCTGATGAAATTCCCAAATAAATTTCCTGTAAAGAAAACTCTCTCTCTCTCTCTCTCTCTCTCTCTCTCTCTCTCTCTCTCTCTCTGAATGAAGTGAATATTTATTTTTTCGATAAAAAAATAGCATGTATAGTTATTATGGATGTACTCGATCATAGTCTAATAACAATAACAATATATGTTAGCAACCGAAAAAAGAAAAAGAATCGGACATGAAAAATTATCCAGTAACTCCAATAAATAAATCAAATAATAAAACAAAGGAAATGGGAGCTGTGATGGAAACGAAAAGCAAGACAAAATGGTGGGAACTTGGGGAGACGGTCAGCGAGGCCGTGACTCAGCAGCGAGCACAACATTCAAGCGTCTCTTCAGGGCCCATACCGCATGGCGACGGGCGAGCGCCGAGCGTCACTAAGATCCAAACGGTACCAGCACTAGCGGCAATGCTCAGTGCCGAGTGATCATGAGGCTTCCCGGCACCCGAGTGATCATGAGGCTTCCCGGCACTGGGTACCGGTACCGGGTGCCGGCTGAATAGATTCTTCTCGGCACCAGGTACCGGTACCGGGTGCCGAGAACAATCGATTCAGCCGGCACCCGGTGCCGAGAAGAATCTATTCAGCCGGCACCCAGTACCGGTACCCAGTGCTGGGAAGCCTCATGATCACTCGGCAGTGAGCATTGCCGCTAGTGCTGGTACCGTTTGGATCTTAGTGACGCTCGGCGCTCGCCCGTCGCCATGCGGTATGGGCCCTGTAGAGACGCTTGAATGTTGTGCTCGCTGCTGAGTCACGGCCTCGCTGACCGTCTCCCCAAGTTCCCACCATTTTGTCTTGCTTTCCGTTTCCATCACAGCTCCCGTTTCCATTATTTTATCGAAAAAGAGAGAGAGAGAGAAAACACATCCTAATAATAAATTATTGAGGGCAGAAATAAATGAGATAAAAAAGTCCACTGTGTGTGTGTGTGTGTGTGTGTGTGTGTGTGTGTGTGTGTGTGTGTCACACACACACACACACACACAGTGGTCTTTTTCCTCTCATTTACTTCTGCCCTCAATTAGGATGTTTCTTCTGTTGTACTCTCTCTCTGAATGAAGTGATTATTTTCTCGATTAAAAAAAAAATAGCATGTATAGTTATTATGGATGTACTCGATCATAGTCTCATAACAATAACACTATTTATTAGCAACCTTAAAAAAAAAAAAAAAAAGAATCGGATATGAAGAATTATCAATAAATCCAATAAATAAATCCGAGCAATCTGGTACCGGTACCGTACCGTTTAGCTGGTACCGAGAGTACCGGTACTGGCACCGGTACCTGCCCACCCCTAGCGAGCATCACTCAGTACGATGCAGGGAGATGGGGGACACGCGCTCTAGTATGTAACTCTGTGCCATCAAATATCTATAATTCATCTCCTTTCAGGTACATAAAATGACAGCTGACTCTGCAAGTGCCAATACATAAGGAATTTTGATAATTTATTGCATGTAAATATCGTGAATAATATGCGAAATAGCCTATCATCACATTCAATAGTATTTTACGTTATATCGAATATTAACCGTAATTTACATGCAATAAATTATTGAAATACCTTTTATTTACACTTGCAGAGCCAGATGTCTTTTTTGATCTACATGAAATGAGATGAATTATAAGAACTTGAAAGGCTATACATAGACTTCGAGTAGTATGATCTGACTATTCTTCTTGATACAACCTTGTCTGTTCGTGTGCTTGTAGTGTAATTATCGATGCAAATTGGTACGTTTTGGATTTTTAAGGACTGAGTTTTTTTTTTTTTTTTTTTGTATACATTAACATTCAAATATATTATTGAAAAAATAGCTTGAATATCAATCATAACAGTGTATTGTCCCGTATTCACTAACTAGAAATGTGCAGGTGTCACATCCATTAAAAATCCCGCTTAGATGATGGACAGATGAAATGAAACCGACTATAGTAGCATTAGTAGTGACTGTAGTAAAAGTGATTTTAGTAGTAGCAGTAGTAGTAGTAGTAGTAGTAGTAGTAGTAACAGTAGTAGTAGTAGTAGTAGTAGTAGTAACAGTAGTAGTAGTAGTAGTAGTAGTAGTAGTAGTAGTAGTAGTAGTATAAAAATAGTTGAAAGTAGTAAATAAATTGGAAGACTCAATACCATTCGTTTTGATATCTTTCAAAACAGGGGCAACAGTACCCACTGATGAATTTCCAGGAGGTAACAGCGAATAGAGCCCGTGTCATTAAAAAGGGCAAGGTTACATAATAAATACTTAAAAACATTCTTTAAAAATAACAAGTGCATTTTGTCATGCCGCTGACCTGCATTAAGGCGACAAGTAAGTTTTCTAACCGTTACACTGGATGTTTGTTAACATATTTTCCTCTTGAGGCCGGAGTCCTCTGGTTTCTTTACAAATATCCTCCCCTGCACCAGGCTTAAAGAAGCTGATTAAGCAAAAATTATCATAAAATTCTCGTTAATATTATGCCACCATTGTGACCGTCAGTGACAATAGATAAGTTCCTGAAACCTCTCTTTTCCTCAACGTCATTCCAAAAATATTTAATCTTTTATCTTCACTCTTCAAATTTCTCATGTTCATTCTCATGAATGTACAAGCTTGTACCTCGTAACCTGTTATATTTAACCCAGTAAGATATTTTTCCCTAGCAACTTTGCGTGTATCCTTAACACACTGATTCCACCAGTGCTGTCCTTCATCTCCCACCTTTGATTAGATAGTTAGTGTAGCTTGTCACAAACAGCCTCGTAAGGACCAGCAGGTCTACTGTTGTTTGTTCTTCCTTTGTGTTCCTTTGTGAGGATAACATTAAATTTATTCTTAATTCACCTCCTCTTATGTTTCTGGCTGGGTCTCTGAATGGTATTCATATGATTTCCCTAAGACTCACGATATCAATCATCTAAAGATATTCTAGGCCAAGGCAACCTGACAGGTCCTATGACACTCGCAAATGGGCAGTAAGAAGGCATGTGGATGGCATCAACAGTATTAGCAATCTCATCTATTTCGTGATCCTCAAGATTGTCCCCGCTGATCTTTATCAATGGAGGACACAAGAGGCGTGGTAACATCCAGACTTTCTGTAAAATTAAGTTTTGCATCCAGCGGAAAATGATCCGATCCCAAATCGCTCTGCAGTATGCATTTTTTTTTTTTTTACCTTAATGCCAAACATTATCAAGCCATTTAAACAGAGTTACCTTAACCGATGTAGGTGTAAGAACTGTCATAATTTATCCACTTTAAAGTTAATTAATTTCTCCTCATAAAGCCAGACAAGCTCTGATAAGCTCTACCAAAAAATGGGTCCACATAAAAATCACCTATTTGAAAATATACAATCATAATGCAATGTATCACGAAAATAATCCAATTTCGACAAAGGTTCCAGCTAATTATTTAAAGGTGCAATTTCCCATATGTCACTTTAGATACAAACTGATAAAGACAACATTAAAATTTAAAACCAAGAAACTAAAACTGTAAACAATAAAGCTCTTTCCTAAAATTACATTATTTATCTTCAATGGTAAGTCTTTCTTCCGTAGGAAAGCTAGCCCACCTGCAGGCCGGCCCTCGGCACTGTACTGGCCAGGGCCTTTCCAAAGAATGTGACTTCATTTCCAACACACTCATAATTTTCATTCACAAAATCTAAATTACTGAGTTTCTCATTAATTATAAAAGTTTCTTGTAAAATTATAAGACCATGACATAAGAACGTTGAACTCCTAATTGAGTCATTATTTTTTTCCTCAAAGAATAAGTATTTGCAAGTCCACAAGTTTAAAAGAAAAAGACGCCATGATAAAATCAAATATATTTTTTTTAAATGGCAACTAAAGCTACGGGTACTTGTCTTCCGGAGCTGTTAAAAAACTATCCACAACAGAATCTGTTAAGAAATTATCCACAACAATGTCCTCAGGCCAAAGATCGACACGGGTGGCGTGGACTATGTTTAATTGGGTGCATTTAGCAATACTACACTCTTATTTTGAATAGGAATACTAGGCTATTATTTTGCATTCATATAAATACTAGGCTATTATTTTGCATTTAGGGATACTAGGCTATGATTTTGCCTTTTTTTTTTTTTTACAACAAAGGGGACAGCTCAAGGGCACAAAAAATAAAAGGAAACAATAATAATAAAAAAAAAAGCCCGCTACTCGCTGCTCCTAAAAAAGAATCAAAAGCGGTGACCGAAAGAGAGGTCAATTTCGGGAGGAGAGGTGTCCTGATACCCTACCCTTGAAAGAGTTCAAGTCGTAGGCAGGAGGAAATACAGATGAAGGAAGATTGTTCCAGAGTTTACCAGCGTGAGGGATGAAAGAGTGAAGATGCTGGTTAACTTTTGTATAAGGGGTTTGGACAGTATAGGGATGAGCATAAGTAGAAAGTCGTGTGCAGCGGGGCCGTGGGAGGTGGAGAGGCATGCAGTTAGCAAGTTCAGAAGAGCAGTCAGCGTGGAAATATCGATAGACGATAGAAAGAGAGGCAACATCGCGACGGAATTTAAGAGGTAGAAGACTATCAGTAGGAAGAGGAGAGCTGATGAGACGAAGAGCCTTAGACTCCACTCTGTCTAGAAGAGCTGTGTGAGTGGAGCCCCCCCCACACGTGAGATGCATACTCCATACGAGGGCGGACAAGGCCCCTGTATATGGATAGCAACTGCGAGGGGGAGAAGAACTGGCGGAGACGATACAGAACGCCCAACCTCGAGGAAGCTGATTTAGCGAGAGAGAAGATGTGAAGTTTCCAGTTGAGATTTTGAGGTAAGGATAGACCGAGGATGTTTAGTGTTGAAGATAGTAATAGCTGATTGTTGTCGAAGAATAGGGAATAGGTGTTTGGAAGATTGTGTCGAGTTGATAGGTGGAGAAATTGAGTTTTTGAGGCATTGAAGGACACAAGGTTCCTTCTGCCCCAATCGGAAATGATAGCAAGGTCTGAGATTAAGCGTTCTGCAGCCTCCAGTCTGGAGTCGTGTACTTCCTGTTGAGAGGGTCTTCTATTGAAAGAAGTTGAATAATGCAGAGTGGAGTCGTCGGCGTATGAGTGGACAGGACAGTTTGTTATGGAAAGAAGATCAGTGATGAATAGCAGGAAGAGAGTGGGTGATAGGACAGAGCCCTGTGGAACGCCACTGTTGATAGATTTAGGGGATGAGCAGTGACCGTCTACCACCGCAGAGATAGAACGGCCGGAAAGGAAACTGGAGATAAAGGTACAGAGAGGGGGATAGAATCCGAAAGAGGGCAGTTTAGAAAGCAAAGACTGGTGCCAGACTCTATCGAAGGCTTTCGATATGTCTAGCGCAACAGAGAAAGTTTCACCGAAACGGCTAAGAGAGGATGACCAAGAGTCAGTTAAGAGAGCAAGAAGATCGCCAGTAGAACGCCCCTTGCGGAACCCATACTGACGATCAGATAGAAGGTTAGAAGTGGAAAGGTGCTTTTGAATCTTCCGGTTAAGGATTGATTCAAAAGCTTTAGATAGAGAGGAAAGTAAAGCTATAGGGCGGTAGTTTGAGCGATTGGAACGGTCACCCTTCTTAGGTACAGGCTGTACAAAGGCATACTTCCAGCAGGAAGGAAAGATAGATGTTGATAGGCAGAGACGAAAGAGTTTGACCAGGCAGGGTGTCAGCACAGAAGCAATTATAATCAAAACCGCAGTTGCTATCCATTACGCTGGTAAACTCTGGAACACTCTTCCTTCATCTGTATTTCCTCCTGCCTACGACTTAAACTCTTTCAAGAGGAGGGTATCAGGACACCTCTCCTCCCGAAACTGACCTATCTTTCGGCCACCTCTTTGGATTCTTTTTGGGAGCAGTGAATGGCGGGCTTTTTTTGTTGATGTTTGCTTTTTGTGTGCCCTTGAACTGTCTCCTTTGCTGTAAAAAAAAAAAAAAAAAAAAAAAAAACTTTGCAGAAAGTACTTGGTTCCCCCATCTTTGAGAGAGAGAGAGAGAGAGAGAGAGAGAGAGAAATTTTTTCAAGTGCTGTACAATATAAAGACAACAATAACAGTAGTTATCTCGCTACCTACGTAAACTATTGACAGCCTACTCCTCTCTCTCTCTCTCTCTCTCTCTCTCTCTCACACACACACACACACACACACACACACACACACACACACCAGGTCAATTATCCTTGCAGAAATCCCACGGATCCGCATAATATCCCACAGTGTTTTCCTAGCGTGCCAAACGATGCACTGAGTCAAAAGCCTTCTTGAGATCGACACAGGCCGCCGCTGGACTTGGTGTAGCAATGGTGGCGGTGTGGTTAAGGAGATCGATCACATCCTCGTTAGTACTTGTTGGAGGATCCTCCAGAACTGTGGGCTTTTCCGGAGTGCTAAGTTTTTTAATACCGACCACAGACTTGTTGTTGTAAAAATGAGGATACGCATCAGGTCAAAAAAATTCTCAAGATGCAACCCCCCAGGGTGCCATATTGAGAAACTGAGAAATCAAGCGTGGGTTCAGGAATATGCAATGGCAGTCTCAAATCGGTTTGAAGTGCTTGGTACTTTGGAGGACCCTGGAGAGTTGTGGAATACCTTTAAACGTGAAACTCTCAAAGCTGCAGAGTAATGCATTGGAGTGCGCCCCAGGTCTAGGAGTGGCGTTGCTTTAAGGAAGACACTGGAGAAGATAGAGGAGAGTCATGCTGCCAGGCTGGCTGGGGACTCGGAGCGATACAGGACTCTGTCACGGAGGATTAGAACCCTTCTGCGAAGGGATGTGGAAAGGTAGGGCAGAGATCTCGCTGAGGATGTCGAGGGTTGTCTAAATGCAAACGACTTTAGACCTGCCTTTCGAGCTCTGAAGCTCCGCTCCAAATCTACTTTTCAGATGAGCACTATCCGAACGGCTGATGGGAAGATAGTATCAGATGTGGATGGGTACAAGACTCGTTGGGCAGAGTACTTTGGGCAGTTGTACATGGCACAGCCCCCAAGCGGACAGCTCCCTCTGGCTGGGTTGCTGAAGGCGGCTGCTGATCCACCAATAGACGAAACTCCACCCTCTCTTGCGGAAGTGAGAGAGGCTGTGAGGAAGTTGAAGGGTGGAAAGGCAGCTGGGATCTGTAATATAAGCATCGAGTTGTTGAAAGCTGGGAGTGAAGCCACGATCCGTGAGTTGCATGCGGTGCTATCTGCCGTGTGGCACTCCGGTGCCATTCCTCTGGACTGAAAAAGGGGGTTGGTTGTCCCTATCTGGAAAGGAAAAGGGGACCGACAGGACTGCACCTCTATAACAGATGTATCCGAGAAAATTAACTTCTAATGTGATTCTTGTTTCATTTAAACACATCAAATCATACCCCAGTAGTAAAATCTGGACAAGTTTTCTCGTTTAGCTTTAATGCCATTCACGTTCCACAGTACTAATCTTAATGCTTGTTTATGCTGTGCTCTTTCTAAACATACTGCAGGTTCCAGGAGTCAATAACACTATCATCACGGTGTAGTTTTCTTTCCCTTGCGTCTAGTGGAATCAAACACTCAACGTTCTGCGGTCGCTCCTCCTTAGCTGCTTTTCTATCTCGCAGTCTCTTCCACTCAGTTCTGATGGGTATCTTTTAATGAAGATTTTCTTGTATGCTTCGTTTGCAGTTTTCAGAACGTTTGCATTCCCCGAAATGTTCCTAGCTCTCATGGTAACCAGTCTGGATCGCCTCCTGTTGTCGCCTCTGTCTGCTTTTCCCAGCCTTCGATGGGACACGATCTCTTCTTGCACACCAATTGTTGATTTTCTAGCTTTTCTCCAGTTGACGTCCTCCCATCGAGACACTCGTGTTCATCAAGTACTCCTAGTATCATTTTTTCTGATTTCGAGGAAACGTTGTTTTGTAACGACTTGTGCCTGTCTGTCAACTTGTGCTTGGAGGTCAGTGAACATTTTGTTGGTGGTGATGTGTCTATGACCTTTAACTCAGCCACTTGGTTTACCAGCTCGTGGAGGCTTTTTGTGAGGGTGCCAAGTTGTCCAACGTCCTGCTCCGGTGACGTTAAAACATTTTCAGTTAAATCTCCTTATGTCACATGTTGGAGCTGATTCAGGTACATTCTCTTTAATTCGGAAGTAGGCTTGGCCGCGACGTCGCCTGTGGGTGAGTGTGACAGAAGTTCACAGTCTGGCTTCACCTGTTGTGTTCGACATCCTGGCGAGCGGACACGTTCGACCTCCACCGAAGGTCACAACCAACACACACACACACACACACACACACACACACACACACACACACTTCTGTAGTGCAGAGCTTAACACGCTCGCCTCACAACTGAAAAGTCTCGGGTTCGATTCCCAAGCGGGGTAGAGACGGCTGGGCAGTCACCTTTGATCCGTGTCCCGTGTCCACCCAGCAGGGATGGGTGCCGGGTGTCAATCGGGTGTGGTGCCCCGCCTCCCGGGTATGCGTGGCTGTGAAGATCCAGCTCTTCCCAAAAATTCTTTGCCAGAGCTCTTAAGATAATTTGAGAAGACTATGATGGCGATCGCGAGTTCAGAGCGTGATCAGACCGTGAATTGCAAACACACACACACACACACACACACACACACACACACACACACACACACACACACACACACACACACATACAGACACACACCGTTCCGGTAGCTCAATCGGTAGAGCGCCGCGCTGCAAGGCTTCACGGCCAAACAGGCGACGGTTCGAGCTCCGCTCAGGCCGGATTCTTTCCGTTGACTAGGAGTGGTTACTGTCTCCCCTTGAGCAAGGGAGGATGGGTGATCGACTATCGAATCCAGTTCTTCACCCCCGCACAGTTGCTATCCATTTACAGGGGCCTTGTCCGCCCACGTATGGAGTATGCATCTTATGTGTGTCAGGGCTCCACACACACTGCTCTCTTGGACAGAGTGGAGTCTAAGGCTCTTCGTCTCATCATTTCCCTTCCTCATACTGATAGTCTTCTACCTCTTAAATTCCGCCGCCATGTTGCCTCTCTTTCTATCTTCTATCGATATTTTCACGCTTACTGCTCTTCTGAACTTGCTAACTGCATGCCTACCCCCCTCCCGCGGCCCCGCTGCACACGACTTTCTACTCATGCTCATCCCTATACTGTCCAAACCCCTTGTGCAAGAGTTAACCAGCATCTTCACTCTTTCATCCCTTACACTGGTAAACTCTGGAACAGCCTTCATTCGTCTATATTTCCTCCTGCCTATGACTTGAACTCTTTCAGGAGGAGTGTATCAAGACACCTCTCCACCCGAAATTGACCTCTCTTTTGGCCACTTTTCACTTTTGTCTTTGTGGGAACAGCGATAAGCGGGCTTTTTTTTACCTTTTTTTTTGTTGCCCTTGAGCTGATTCCTTAGCTGTGAAAAAAATAATAATAATGAGCACTTGCTCACGTTGTGAGGGTACCTGCTGGCGAAAGCAAGTCCAACTCGTTATCAGGCCGTGGTGAATTGCACACACACACACACACACACACACACACACACACACACACACACACACACACACACACACACACACACAGCCGGTACAACATCCATTTCCATTACCACAACATACCTCCGGACGGCGTGAGGGCAGTGGCCAGCAGCAGTAGCAAGGGAAGCATTCCGTTCACACACTCGCTACATCCTGGAAGGGAGAGAAAAAGATTGCTAAAAGGACCACATTGGAAATTAACAAAAGGAAACCAATTCATACGCCGCCTTTCAATGAGTGTGCCGACTGCCCGGGTCGGAGTTCAAACGCGGGCTCATGGATTCGTAGCTAGTCACGCTAACTACTGCACCACTGAGAGGTGCTTAAAAATTCGTGTACACCTTTCTAGAAAAAGAAGAAAAAGAAGAAAAGGTAAAGCTGAGGTATTCGCTATAGCTGCGCATGGCCTCGGTGCTCATCTCCGTCGCATTGGCTCTGGAGCCTGTGATGGGTAAGAACCCACCACCCCGGGACACAGGTCCACTGTGACATCCGAGTTACAACAGTTTACCCTCCCCAGGTTTCCCCAACTATTCATTTATCGGCCAGCCCGAAAGGGAGGATGAACAGCTAGGTGAGCTGAAGAAGAGGAAAATGAAAGTGATAAAAACAAAATAAAATTCATCAAACAAATAGATTTGGGAACACTCCGAACGGAATTCCAAGCGGCCTGCGCTGCGTTTATCTGCAATATCAAATAGACATTGAACTACCTCATGAGGACAATTCCTGACGTTATTCTGTTGCTGAAGCTGCTGGAAAATGCCATCAAATTTTATTGAACTTTGAGGTGACGGTGGTCGACAGCCGAATCAAGAACAAGCTCTCCAAACTAAACAAAGTTCTCAGTCATTATCGGGGCTGAGGCTTATGAATAGTGTTAGGAGATAGTAATATGCCTCTCACAACGCCACTGTAACGGATGGACACCGTAGTAACAAGTGTAAAATACCATGATTGTGATGGTCAAAAGAACACTGTAAAGAACTTTGGCCATAAGACGTGTAAAGGATGACAAGTTTCGCATCTCCATACTGACGGTTAGGCAAAGATACCAATGAAAGATTGGACAGGTTTTGTATCAGCATACTTTTGTGTTCATTATCAGATTGGTCTGAAAATAGTGAGATTGTTTCACGAATCACCAATCAAAGGGAGTCATGCGCCGGGTGGGCATCGCCTCGTCCCCCGCCTCCACCCCTAGGACGCCCTTCCGGAAGTTCCCTCGAGCAAGCATCCACACAGTCACCCTTCTCATGCCAAGTACCTCATGGTAGGATTTATCAACTTGCTCAAGCTTTGTGGGTGCCCCATTGACCTCCTCTATTTAGGATTTTCTCTTATAAAAACAACCCGGAGAGCAGGGTCGATTTCCAGGCAGCGTGTCACCTGCCCGTATAACCGGAGTTGGCGTTCACAAATTATGGAAGTAATAGGCCTTGATCCAGCCTCCCTAAGTAATCTCCGGTTTGACACAAAGTCATTTCATGGTTCTGCATAGGTACTTGTTATTAGGGCATCAATTCGCCTGTTCAAGTCTCTATTTATTGTCGCTCTCTCACAGCCATAGAGTAAGACAGGGAGCACAAGCGACTTGAGAACCGTATATCTGTCCCCCTACACTGGTATCGATAACACCATATACTCGTGCTGAGCGCCCATGGATATCACTGGAAAGACTTTTTTGCGCACAATGTCGTTCTGTTCTATGTACACTAACAAGGCACGTTAAATTTTCCAAAATCTCAATATCCTGAAATCTCCTAGGAGATTTCAATGTTCAACTTTGCTATCCTCAACGACCTAGAGCAGTTGGTCCAGCACCAGATCGGCCCAACATTCTAGACCTCTTCCTTACCTCAAACCCTTCTGCTTATTCTGTCAAACTGTTCTCTCCTCCGATCACAATCTTATTTCTGCATCCTGTCCTATCGCTCTGGACCCACCGAAGGCGATGCTTCTGGCATTTTGCTTCAGCTCGGTGGGACGACCTGAGAATGATTATTGCTTCCAGGATAGAGACCCTGTGTGTGCTCTGTGTGCTCAGCGCATCACAGAGGTGATTGTCTCTGGAATGGAGGCATACATTCTCGTTCTTTCTCTACTCCTCACGCTAAAAGCCTTAGTTTAATCACGCTTGTTCTCGTGCTGTCAATGATAGAGAGAGAGCTCACAAAAGATACCAGAGCCTTCAAACTAATGCTAATTATGAACTTTACATTTCTGCCCGAAATCGTGCCAAATCTATTCTCCGACTAACCAAAAATTCTTTCATTAATAGAAAATGTCAAAACCTTGCTTGTGACTTCTGGCATCTAGCCAAAAACATCTCCTCCAACTTCACTTCTTCATCTTTCCTCCACTCCTCAGTCCTGGTCTCATCTATCTCTAAGGCTGAACTCTTCTCTCAAACTTTTCTAAAACTCCACTCTGGACGATTCTGGGCATATTCCTCCTCCATCCCCCTCTGACTCCTTTATGCCTGTTATAAAGATTCTTCAAAATGATGTTTTATGCCCCTCTCTGGCCTCAATCCTCAGAAGGCTTATGGACCTGATGGAGTGCCTCCTATTGTCCTTAAACTGTGCCTCCGTGCTGTCACCCTGCCTGGTCAAACTCTTTCGCCTCTGCCTGTCAACATCTACCTTACCTCGGAAGTATGCCTTCATACAGCCTGTACCTAAGAAGGGTGACGCTCCAATCCCTCAAACTACCGTCCTATTGCTTTACTTTCTCGTCTATCTAAAGCTTTTGAATCAACTGACCTTCTATCTGATCGCCAGTATGGGTTCCGAGGCGTTCTACTGGTGATCTCCTAGCTCTTAACTGACTCTTGGTCATCCTCTCTTTTGCTATTGCGCTGGACATAACAAATCTTTGCTTTCTAAACTACCTCCTACGGTTTCTATCCTTCTCTCTGTACCTTTATCTCTAAATCTATTAACAGTGGTGTCCACAGGGTTCTGTCCTATCTCCCACTCTTTTCTGTTGTTCATTGATGATCTTCTTTCCAAAACGAACTGTCCTATCCATTCCTACGCCGATGATTCCACTCTGCATTATTCAACTTCTTTTAATAGAAGACCCACCTTCAGGAACTTAACGACTCAAGGCTGCAGACGCTTAGCCTCAGACCTTACTATTATTTCCGATTGGGGCAAGAAGAACCTGGTGTCCTTCAACGCCTCAAAACACAGTTGACACAATCTTCCAAACAA
This sequence comes from Eriocheir sinensis, assembly GCF_024679095.1. Taxonomy (NCBI): domain Eukaryota; kingdom Metazoa; phylum Arthropoda; class Malacostraca; order Decapoda; family Varunidae; genus Eriocheir; species Eriocheir sinensis. The sequence goes on from NC_066572.1 coordinate 5,291,386, forward strand.
CTATCCTATTCTTTGACAACACCCAGCTATCACCTTCCTCAACACTAAACATCCTCGGTCTATCCTTAACTCAAAATCTCAACTGGAAACTTCATATCTCATCTCTTACTAAATCAGCTAGTTCTTCTCCCTGCACAGTTGCTGTCCATATACAGGGCCCGCATTCCTCTCATGGATGCATCATCTGTGGGGGGGGCCCTCACACACAGCTCTTCTGGACAGAGTGGGCAAGGCTCTTCGTCTCATCAGCTCTCCTCCTCATACTGATAGTCTTCTACCTCTTAAATTCCGCCGCAATGTTGCCTCTTTCTATCTTCTATCGATATTTCCACGCTGACTGCTCTTCTGAACTTGCTAACTGCATGCCTCCCCCCTGCACTCGACTAAGAGTTAACCAGCATCTTCACTCTTTCATCCAACAATCTTCCTTCATCTGTATTTCCTCCTGCCTACGACTTGAACTCTTTCAAGAGGAGGGTATCAGGACCTCTCCTCCCACCTCTTTGGATTCTTTTTAGGAGCAAGCAGTAGCGGGCTTTTTTTATTAATGTTTACTTTTTAAAAAAAAAAAAAAAAACTGCTTCATATAGTAAGCCTCCAAACACCTGTACTTTGATCTTGGTCTAGGAGACCTGGCATCTCAAAGGATTCCCCTCCTTGTGCAGTGAGTGTCTCGAGAGCCATCACCAGAACCTCCAGGGACTCTGCGAGGATTACTGCATCATTCGCATAAAACAAGGTCGCTGACCCTGATATTGCCAATAGATGCTCCATAATGACTTCAGTCTACAACTCTGCTTAACACCCAGTCCTTGCAAGTGTTGCAGAGCCATAGGGCAAGGACACAGCCCTGCTTCGCTCCTGTATTCACAGAAATAATGGCGGAGACGCCCTCCCCGACCTTTCACTGCATTCTAAGAGTCCCTGAGTACAGGCCAGTCAATAGACCAGCGGTCCTTGCAGGAATTACGCGGAGTCGCAAGAGATCCCAGAGTGCAGCTTCATCAGATGGCTGCGAATTCGCACGAATAATAGGTGGACAAACACCTTCCTTGGCACGCTGCTAGTGTTACACGGGGTTATGTTTTATCTACAACTCTCTACATCGTTGATCTTTCCAAAACAAAATTTTCTTTCTACCCTAAGTCGATCACTCTACCCTTTATTAGTCGACAGTTTTATGGGACCCGTCTGCAGGAATGAAACGATTCAAGCCTAGATGCTACAAAACTTTTAACTTCTATGCTTGTTTTTATTTCTGAACTGAACAGAAGGTCCTTGGTGTCCTTAAATGCATCAAATCCCCAACTTCTTTACCGGACCACTTCGTTAACACGCAGCTGTTCCCTTTTGCTACGTTAAACATTATCAGCCTATCCTTAATTAACTCGCATATCAACTCTTGATCAAGTAGCTTCTTCGAAGTTAGACTTTTTATAACGATTTTCAACGATTTTCCTTTCACTCATCCCCACCCCCACCCCCGATACTATCTATAACATGGGATATGTCTGCTCTTATATGCATCTAATATTAGGGGGGGAGGGGCAAACAAGGGTTTCAGCGTCAAACGCCATCCGTCTCATCAGCTCCCCTCCTTTTACTGAGACTTGTACTTCTTAAATTCGGTTGTAATGTTACCGCTGTCTGGTGATATTTCTTTTTTGCTAACTCCTGAGCTTGCCAACTGTATGCCCCCACCCCTCCTGTGGCCTCGCTCCATAGGACTTTGTACTCTGACCCACCCAACTTGCTTATGCAAGAGCCTGCAAGAAGGAACCGAGATGAGCAAGACGAAAGTTTTGTTCAGCAGTCATCCTCAAATCCAATAAATAGGCATTCAAGAGGACGTTCTAGAACCATTAAATAAACATGTATACTCAGAATAACTGACACAAACAAGTCCCTCGATAGACACGGAAATATAAAGACTGATAAGACTGGGTTCAAGTGCTTTTTAAGAACATAAGAACGTAAGGGGTCTGCAAAAAGCCGGTTGGCCTATACAAGGCAGCTCCTGTAAGCCCAACCCCACCTTACCTCACTATCCATGAATCTATCCAACCTCTTTTTAATGTAGCTGTGGTATTGGCATTCACAACATGACTGCCAAGCCTGTTCCACTCTTCCGTGACTCTATTGGTAAACTAATTCATGCCCATGTCTTTGTTGAATCTAAATTAAAAGCTATGTGTCCTACCTGGCTCTTTCACAACCAAAAAACCCTATTAACATCCCCCTTATTAAAGCCCTTCATCCATTTATATTTATAAACTTCTATCAAGTCTCCACTTTAGAGTTAAAGTGGTCAAAGAATTTTACATAGTTTGTAGAGTTAGATGATAGATAAACAGCACAGATGTATTTATTAGTAATAGAGTGACAATGAAGTCTCGCTAGGTGGAAATTTTTTAAGTGAAGGTCGTGGGCATGAGAGCAAGTGATGTCGTTGCGTACGTAGATACAACATCCAGATTTGGATTGTAATTTAAGATAGAGCTAGTAGGAGGAAACAGAATAGAGATTACTGTCAGTAGTCTCATAAACCTGTGTTTCGGTGAAGAAGAGAAGGTGAGGTTTAGAGGAGAGATGGTATTCCACAGAATAAAAATTTGAACGAAGACCGCGAATGTTGCGGAAGTTGATATAGGAAAAGGAGGAAGAGCTATCAATACAACTCTCAGGTCGAAAACCAAAAGGGGAGTCCTCCCTGGGGACATATGTGGTTCCCCCCAGACGGGGACTCCGTGGCATTTTGTTGATGAGCCATCATAAATTTTGACAAAGAATTGAAGAAATGGTGTGTGTGTTGCGTGTATGTAGTGTGGTGTAAAAAGTTAGAGGATTTGTCTTTAGAAAGCATGCTGAACTACTCTCTGGTGTTGATGAGACAAAAGGGAAACGGAAAGTGAGGACACGGGAAGGGTCTTTGGTTGGCTTGCAGCACCCTCCTCGCTTCCCGTATATACTTCACCGGGAGTAGCTTACGCCCGTTTCGGTAGGTGTCTTCCAACCTACTCCCTGGAAAAGGTTTGAGATGTCTGAGGCAACAACAAAACTTTCACCAACACGGCTAAGAGAGGATGACCAAGAATTAGTTACGAAGACAAGGTCACCAGTTGACACCCCCTTGTGGATCCCATACTGGCGATCAGAGAGAATGTCAGAAGTTGATAGATGCTCTAGAACTTTCCGTATTAATTATTTTATTAATTCATATTTCTATTTATTTCATCAATTTAATTAAATATTCATATTAGACAAATAGGTGGATAGACAACTTTTAAAGAGAGCTAAGCAGAAAGTCACGAAGATACACAGACAGGCCTTACCTCTTCCCAGACTGCTGTCCTGGTAGGCGTGAGTCGTGCTGGGTGTTGGCTGCTCTCTGCATGGGACACACGTTGCGGTGGCGCTCCGTGCATGGGGCAAGACAAGGTCACACTGCACATTATTTACAGTAGTTCTACCTTCGGGAAAACTGCCAACACTTCCCTTGTTTGCCTCCGTTCTGTGTCATATTACTGCACACACATTGAACTTTCTTTGTATTCACACGTAAGTTTCTCAAAGGCGACAGTTAGTTCGCAAGTATCAACACCTCCCGAGATTTTTTTCGGCTGCAGGAGTCAGGCCCAGAGGACAGACGAGCTGTCATGAAGGGCACAGACCACGCACTCACCAAACTCTTTTCTCTTTTGATAAAAAAAAAAAAAAGGTATTTAGTGGGTATTAGCACTAAACTTAATGAGGGAAAGAATTAGCTTTGGGTAAACGGGAAGGCATTCGGAAAACTAATCAAAAGGGGACACGGGAAAATTCTTTAGATTTACTTTTTTATTATTTCCTTTGTTTTTAATCGTAGCTAATAGTGTGAAGTACTTATTGAGGTCTACACATTATACTGAAAACTAGTTGATTTTAAGCAGTGTATGCCAATGGAGTTATACAAGAGGCCATACAAGAAATTCTTCAATATTTACACTAAAATGTCCTTTGCTTTCAGCTGTAAGAGTTCCATGAAGTAGAGTGCTTATTGAATTAACGCTTCAAATTTCTTAAACAGTCAGCCATAACAGTATTAACTAATGTAAAATTAACTGAGAGACTCGAGAACGACCTTTAAATATTTTCTGAACATTAATTCGTTTTTAGTCGTTGACATCTTGAAAACGGAATTGACGTACTCAGTAAGTTTATCACTGAAGTGAAAACAACACATTAAGTAGTGTTGGCTCCACGGAGAACATGAGAGATTATATATATATATATATATATATATATATATATATATATATATATATATATATATATATATATATATATATATATATATATATATATATATATATATATATATATATATATATATATATATATTGGTTTCGGTCGTGGTGTACTCATGTGATTCAAAACTATGTAATTAAAAATCTTAGTCCTTCAGCGGTGCAATGGGTAGCGTCCCTAACTATGAATCTCCGGGCTTGGGTTCGAATCCCGGCCTGAGCAGTTGGTGTACAGCCCCCCCAGCTGTTTACCATTTCTTTCTGGATGGTCGATGAATGGCCCGGATGACACACTGGCTCAGAGGGCCAACGGGACGGAGATGAGCACCGCCGCCACGCGCAGCTAGAGCGTGTGCTCCCAACTTTACCTTCAAGCGGTGTTGGCTCATAATGTTATACAAATAGGGAATGCAAGGAAATTATTAGGTTTCCTATGTTTTCAGGAGTAACAGAAGTATAAAAACAGGAAAATATTGGGTTGAATTCTTAGTCGCTACCGACTCTCACAAGTTATTTCTAGAGACCAAAACAGAGTCAAAGTGCGTTCTGATGAGCGTTTTTAGAGTTCATGGTACAAAAGCCGCGTCAAACTACCACCAGGGCCAAAAACCTATCCCTGGAAAGGCCCACAACTCCTGGGACAGCCTTGTCAAATATGTGTGCCAAGGCCCCGGAATGTTTCAAAATATGCCCCTAAATACAAAAGTGTAATTCATAATAGCTGCTGTTAGAATGCCTTTGTTTTCAGCCGTGGGCATCTTAAGGACTTGAGCTAGTTATCGGGTTTAATATTCTAAAGGAGAGACTCAAGTCTTGAACAGTGTAACACCACGGAGACAAGAGAATAGTGGGTTGGAAATAAAATAGTAGGAATAGGAATATATGGAAGAGTCAAGAAAATAAGAGAGGAAGAAAATATTAAAGATAATTACAAGAAAAGAAAATAGTTGATCAACATACACTTGGATTTCCTTTGTTATCTATGGTAAGGATTTCAGAGACGAACTCCTCTAAGATGAAAACCAGTCAGCCGTACTACCATAGTGGGACCACGGAGGAGTGTATAGAGGAGACAAGAAAAGCTTTAAGCCCATATTCTCGAACATTCCGGGGCTCACATTTGCTAAGGCTTAAGTAGAGGTTGTGGGTATATCCATGGGTAGTTTTATGAACCAGAGGACTGACGCGCGCACTCTCCCTTCACCTCTCTCTCTCTCTCTCTCTCTCGGGGTGAGTCTGGCAGGACTTTTGCAAAATAACATAACACTTATGAGAACCTAACCTCCTTTGCGGCCTCTGGAAATGGTTGTTGTGGGAGCCTGATAGTCTGAGAGTCCGTGCCTGGCTGTATTTCACCGGCCAGGCACACACACACAATTGACAAGGTTTTCGTATGAGTTGTGGGCCTTTCCAGTAGTAGTTTTTCGACCCTTCTGGTAGTTTGACCCTTCTTCTGTATCATGAACCTAAATGGAGCACTCTTAATAACCCGACTGATTTCCGTTTTGGCCTTTGGAAATAGTTGATATGAAAGCCGTAATATTTACAACCAGATTTTCGGCCACCTATTTGACATGGCTTTCGTAAGAGATTCGGGCATTTTCTGGGGCAGTTTTACGATCCTGGTGGTAGTTTGGCCCTTCCTTTGTATCATGAACCTAAAAGAACACACTTGACAAGGCTTTCGTGGGCGTTGCGGGTATTTCCAGGGGCAGTCTTAAAACCCTGGTGGTAGTTTGGCCCTTCCTTTGTATCATGAATCTGAAAGAACACATTTGACAAGGCTTTCGTGGGCGTTGCGGGCATTTCCTGGGGCAGTTTTATGACCCTGGTGGTAGTTTGACCCTTCCTTTGTATCATGAACCTAAAAGAACACACTTGACAAGGCTTTCGTGGGCGTTGCGGGCATTTCCAGGGGCAGTTTTATGACCCTGGTGGTAGTTTGACCCTTCCTTTGTATCATGAACCTAAAAGAACACACTTGACAAGGCTTTCGTGGGCGTTGCGGGCATTTCCTGGGGCAGTTTCATGACCCTGGTGGTAGTTTGACCCTTCCTTTGTATCATGAACCTAAAAGAACACACTTGACAAGGCTTTCGTGGGCGTTGCAGGCATTTCCTGGGGCAGTTTCATGACCCTGGTGGTAGTTTGACCCTTCCTCTGTATCATGAACCTAAAAGAATACACTTGACAAGGCTTTCGTGGGCGTTGCGGGCATTTCCTGGGGCAGTTTCATGA